>NC_046154.1:173219277-173229277 GCF_011064425.1 Rattus rattus | reverse complement strand
CTCGGTCTCTAACCCGAGAGTTCCCACCTGCCCTGCCCTGGCCTCTGCTTCTCTCTGCTTCTCTCTGCCTCTCTCTGCCTCCCTCTGTCTCCCTCTGCCCTCTGCCCCTGCCTCTGCCACTGCCTCCTGCCTCCTGCCTCCTGCCACTGCCACTGCCTCTGCCCCTGAGGTTAAGGAAGGTTAAAGGCAGACACCACCGGCCACACTTTACTGTTTAAAAGAATTCAGTGGTTCTAGTAGGATCTTGTGGGACCCACGCCATCATCACAATCTAAATTCACAATACTTCCCTTATCTTCCAAAACACTGTGGTGCTCGTTCCTTAGTCACTCCATTCCTTCCTACGGCCAAATACCATTCCACTGTGCGGATTAATCAACACTTTGCCTTTTTCCGCTTAGTGATGATATTTAGTCTCTGCTTCGTCACTATTAAAATAGTGCAGGCTAGAACGAAGCTGCTGTTTCAGGGCCAACACGACAGCGCCCATCTTTCCAGACACTGACACACACCCCTCCTGGGACCTCTAGCCAATAGGGCTTTCAGGTGCCACCACATCTCACCTGGGGCGAAGCGGGCAGTTTTCAAACCAAAGGATATTGAGACCACACATCCTGTTCCTATCCCTTCCTGACCCTCCTGACTGCAGGCTTGTGCTGTGAAGCATCCCTACCTCAGAAGATCATTTTGCCAGGCGCACTTTACTTTCTCTATTCAGATTCCTCATTCGCCACTGGTCTCTGATGCTGGGGTATAAACGCCCCAGAGCCTCATCGGCCCTGTTCTCGTCTGTATCAATACCCTTCTACTCCACTTTAACCCCAACACCTACCCGAAAGTGTCCCCAAACCCCGCCTAAGATTTTTTTCTTAATTTGATATAGCAATAATATGAACATTTTATGTAGACATATTTTGCTTCTCTTGGATAAAAGGTAGTAAAATGTATAGAAATTTCTGGGCAAATGATGACTAGAGTTAAGTTGAAGAACTGCAAAACTATTTCCCAAAGCACTGCTTCTCCCTTTTAAACCCTCCCATGGTTTCACCAATAAGGGCTATTGTCCATTCCTTCTGTAGTTGTTTTTGAAAGAAGGTCCTGGCTGACCTAGAAATCACTGCAGAACAGGCTGGCTTCATGCTCACGACAATCTTCCTGCCTTTTTACCAAGTGCTTGGATTATAGGCATGTGCTGGCAAACGTATTGAAGTTGCTATTTGTTCAAGGTCATTCAGCATGGCAAAAAGTAAGTCTTGAAAACACAACAGGGCCCTGAATATAAGTAAAACCACTTCCTTACTGCAAAGACCAGGCATAATTAAAATAGTGTATTCACCAAAAGGCCTAGAGGGCTCAAGGCTGAAATGTTTAAGATTTCCTTACTGTATATGACCAGTAATAGCCAAAAGCTCCGTGGTACTCCCCTGTCAGACATTGTTCTCAGAAATGTCAGCATTTGTTCATTTGTTCAAAAACAATCTTTAAATAAGGGCCCTTCGCCCCTCGCTTTCTTCTTTTGTTTGCCAGGGAGGGAAACTAGGCTTAGCGGAAGGAGTTGTTCCAGGATCAGAGCTAGTGAGGGGTGGGGACCCAAACAATGTCACCCAACTCTGTGTTCCCTTTAACCACTATGAAAGCAAATTACTTAGAAAACTCCACTAGGCTTTGTAGGCAGTTGGGGCTGTCCAGAAAGGAGAGGCATTGATAGAGGCCGCTGTTGCTGCTGTTCCCCATATGAAGAGACACAAATGCAAGTTCCTCGAGAACTGAGACTTCTCAGAGGATAGAAGGAAGGAAGGAGGAAGGAAGGGAGGGAGGAGGGAGGGGAGGAGGGAGGAGGGGAGGGGAGGAGGGAGAAGGAGGGAGGAGGGGGGGGAGGGGAGGGAGGAGGGAGGGAGGGAGGGAGGAGGGGGAGGGAAGAAGAAAGAAATGAAGAACGAAAAATGTTACTTGTCCAATTAGCTGGGAAATAGTCCCATTTAAAAAAACACACAACAAAAAACAAAATAGCGTGAGTGAGATGCCCCAGTGGGTAAAGGGTATTTACCATATAACCCTAAAGATCTGATTTCAATCCCCAAATCCACATCGAGAAATGACCACAAATTGTCCTGACTTCTATAATCTGGATGGAGCATGTGCTCCCCCACACACACACACACACACGAAAATAAATGTTAAAAAGATAAAGATTTAGCAGACATGGTAGACATGGGTGGCACCAAAGACATGTAACTATGAAATAGAAGCAGGAACAGAAGGAAAGGCACACCCAAAGACAGAGACGGGACCTGTAGACACTGGACCACAAAATGAAGGTGTCGGCCACAAAGTGACAGAACATGGTGTTGGGAAGAACCATGGAATGTCAGAGCCTGTCTTTTCTGCCAGTGTGACCCCCTAGCACCATGTGCAGATATCTATGGGAAGATACCACTTCCAGAGGAACTGGGAAAGATCAAGTGAGAAGAAATGGTGACAAAACAAAATCTGAATCAGGAAAGAGCGAAAAGGGTCACCATCAAAGGAAGTAAAGCCTGGCTTTAATTATGGCTCCTCGGCTACCGACGTTGTTTGAATGTTCTTTCTCAGACTCCCCACAGGCTTTGGCTCTCTGCACTCATTTAAATTTAACAGCCATCACTTTCTCAGGGGTCATCCAGAGTAGCTCCCATAATTTCCTAGCACATCACTGGAAAACGCTGAGGTTCTTCCTGTTGATGTATTTTCATCCCTCTCCACTGGGATGAGCACTGCAAAAACCATGGGCCAAAGATCACTGCTGATCTCTAACAACCTGGTATACCTGGGACGAGGGGAACTTCACATAGCCATAGAAGGGGTCCATGTCCAAGAAGCAACACAGAAAGTGAGCTGGCAAGGTAGAGTGTGACAGGAGTATGGGCGTACGCGCAGTGCATGTGCATGAGTGTGTGGCATGAGAGTGCAAAAGGTGCAGGCATGCGCAGGTGTATGGGTGCATGAGTGTGTGTGCATGCAGTGTGCAAACAGAGGTGTGTGAGAAAAAGGTAAAGCGTGTATGTGTTTGTAAGGTAGGTGTGTGTTGTATCTGGATATCCGATTGTTTTAAGACAGTGTCTTACCTAATAGTCCATACTAATCTGAACTTACTATCTAAACCCTAGATAGCCTTTGAACTCATGCTAACCTCCTGCCTCAGTCCAACTACAATTACAAATGTGTGCTACCCATCCAGTTCAGAAATTCCCATCAGCAAAAAACAACCCATTGCTGAACTTTAAACTCCATACTGAAAATATTCTAAATTTTCAAGACATCAAATCATTTATAAGTACATTTTTTCACGGCATTTTTAAGACAAAAAGATTAAGTAATTAGTTTTTATGTAACCTAAATCATAGCTGGTAACCATGTTTATATTTATTTATTAATTATTTATTTTATGTGGGTTTGCCTGCATGTGTATGTATGTGCACCACGGCCAAGTCAGAACAGGGGTGTCAGGAGCCCTTGAACTGGAGTTACAGACAGCAGAGCCATCAGGGGGCGCTGGGAGGCATCCAGGACCCCTAAGAACAACAAGGTTCAACTCCTGAGCCAGCCCTCCAGCCCTGGGACTGAATTTTAGATAACCACAGTGCCACCCATTCAAAGGTGGGGGGCAAAATGGAAACAGACCAACGTTATGTTAAAGATGGGGAGCGTAAATGGATTTAGTAAATTATGACAAGGGACGGGTGACAAGCATTTTCTCTTGGTCATACATTGTGAGGATCCTTAAAATTCTATTAGGTAGCATTCCAATATATCCTGGGGAGGCCATGGCCCATGCTCAATCCCTCCTTTTCATAAATAATATTTTACTCAAAGAGACAGGATTTCAAAATGTAACATATGGATGTTTATAATAAACCAAAATGGCATAAATGAATTTCCCATCACATATCCTAAACTTTATAAACATAGACAATCTGCCTGTCTCCCCCAAACACACACATCATTTTTCTACAGACACAGACATGTAAAACATTACACATACACACACACATGGACACACACACACAGACACACACACACGGACACACACACTCAGACACTCAGACACACGCACAGACACACCCACACACACAGACACACACACACACACAGGGACACAGACACACACACACATAGACACATACACAGACACACACACAGACACAGAAACACGATGAATGCATACACACACATTTTTAAGAAAATGATCATTAGATTAGTAACAGTGGAGATAGTCAACATACCCATTGTCAAACCTGACAGGATTTAGAGGAACACGGGTAACAAACTTCAGAGAGCAACTATGAGATTATCTCTGTGCTAAATTAACTTGATACACATTAGAGTCAAGAGAGGGTAGGAACCACTTGAGAAAAAAAATTTTCATAAGACTGGGCAGCAGGTCATTTTCAATTAGTGTTTGATGTGGGCCCAATCTTTGTAGGTAGTAATCTGGGCTAGGGGAGTCCCAAGCTATAAGAAAAATAGGCTGGGGCAAACCATGAGAGCAAAATCATACCTCCATGGCCCTCCACAGCAGCCTTGCCTCCATGTCTGAGTTCCAGCCTAGGGTTCCATCAATGGATTGTAATTCATATGTACCAAACCCAAAATAAAAACCCTTTTCTCCCCTGTTGCTTTTTGGTCATGGCATTTCCATCACAGCAGTAATAACCCCTATGACAATCCCATTAGGTTAGGCTCACATGAGAAAACCCACCTTCATGTAATTGAGTGGCAACAGTCCACAGGCTAGAGTCCTGACTGGGTACAAGGAAAGTAAGCTGGAATTAGCACTGGTGTGCCTCAAACTCCTGCTCGCATGACCACTGGACCCCTGAATTGTGAGCCAAATATACCCTTTCTTCCCTTTATGTTTGTTCCCTTGTTGTAAGTATGTTGCCAGTGACATGGTAAATTAACTAGTGCAAGGCAATTTTTATTTGGTCCTGAAAGACATGCTCAAATACCAAGCGAGCCTGCGGGCGGAAGACTACTGCCAATTGATAAACCTGAGTTTGAAACCAGCAGAAGCTGCAGGCAGAAGAGAAACCAACTCCCAAAACGTATGTATCCTGACATTTCCGCTGTGGCATTAAAAAGGCTGCCCACCACTGCCCCATCCACTCCACACACAGTAGGTTTACTTTAAAAGTTCCTTTTGAAGATGTGAGCAAGCTCATGTGCATAGGATTCCCTTCTTTCAAGAAAACTTTAACAACCCTGGGTGTGGTAGCTCATACTTTACACTCTCAGGACCTGTTATTGAGGCAGGAGGATTTGCCATGATCCAGTGCCAGGCTGAGTTATACTGTCTCACAAACAAAGGGCAAGCAAGCAAGCAAACAAACAAACAAACAGCTGAGAGTTGGCTCCATGTTTAAGAGCACTGGCTGATCTTCCAAAGGACCCAGGTTCAATTCCCACACCCACATGGCAGCCACAGCTGTCTATAACTCATACTCTAGGATCTGAGATATACATGCAGGCAAAACACCACACACATAAAAACAAGATAAAAATGAACACCCACAACAAACATGGTGAGAATTAGTAGCAGGTCAAGAACAATCCTAGGAGATTCAAGTCAGTCCATATATACGCCTAATATCCACGCATACACAGGCATATAAAAAGCCAGTGAATATTAGTAAAATAATTCCTCAAAGCTACCAAACAACTTTAGGTGAAGGTGCGTAAATATTTTAGGTGCGGGACAGAGTTCAATTAGAAAAGCCTCATGGATTAACCTATGACGGGTTGTTTTTCTCTAGGTGACAAACACATGCCCATGCAGCGCAGGTCAGGAGAAAACAAAACAAAAGAAATAATTACCAAAAATATACCTCCGTTTATCCTCCAGCGGTTGGCTCGCTTTTTTACTGGACCTCGAGCTGACGCTATCTTCGCCAGAACTATTGATGACTTCATCAGAAGGCAGGTCAAGATGGAGCCCATCCTGCCCGTCCTGGCATGTTCCAGAACCGCATCAACAGAAATGCCCATTAATAAAGAAGTGTTGGAGTTCCAAAACCAGAGCCAAGTACTCACCCCCGGTCATGCGAGAGGAAGCACCTGAGAGATTCGGGAGGAATGAAGTATTGTACTAATGCCACCTCTACATTCTGAACCGCGCCATATGGAACTCACAAAGATTCATTCTGTGCTTAAAATTCTTAACCTCAGGCAAATTCAACATCAGACTGATGATGCTAGAAGGTGACCGAGAGCAAGTTTCCAGCAGCCTCCAGTCTACATTTCCACCTGACCTTCCTTTGAAGGTTGAGTCTGTACTGATTCCCTCGGGTACAAAGCAGGAGGACTTACAGGAATATAAAAAGACTATGAGAATCGGGGCCTTGGCATTTAAAACAAATACACTAAACAACAACAATGGAGTGTCAAACCCGTAAACCCCTCAGAGGCCCCTGCTTAGGTAAGTGATAGTCAACAGTGCAGGGTAACCACCCCAGTTATCCCCCGAGATGTTCCTGCAGCTGAAGATGGTGGACAGGGGAATAGAGGGTCTCACGGTGACCAGCCGTGCCTCACAGAAATCTAACAGGAAAGAGGCCGGCATGCCTAATTAGGCATTAGAACTCCTGCCCTCCAGGTGACTGTGACTCAGCCTGAAGCTGGAACAGCACTTCCAGCCCACTTATCTGTCCTTCCCTGCGGGCCTGACCTGGCCAAGGTCTTTTAGTGTGTACAGAGAGAGCTCATGGAGCTTGGCTGGTGCACTGGTTTCAATCCGATCTGCAAGGGAATTCCAAGGCAGAGTTCCCCAGGCGGATGATGGGGAACCCAGTCTCAGCGAGGATGGACACACCTAGAAACAAGATGCTTTTTACTCGCCCATCTCAAGACCAGGCTGGGTGTACCCCAGCATCCAGGGCTTTGAGTAAACAGATCGCCAGAGTTCAGGCTACAGTGGAAGCTGGTCCCAGCTGGATAACAGACTGCTTTTCTGATGTTACTTCAGAAATTAGCCTGCCAGAGAGCTCTAGCAGGGACAGAATGGGAAAGGACCGGAAGAAACTGTCAGGACAAACACTCGCAGAATGGACACGCTTGCATCCCATTCCTGTTGTGGCCCCTTTTTTTTTTCTCTTTAGGCCACAGGCAAGTCACTCAACTGCCAGAGTTCCAAATTATAAGAATTTCTAATGTGACTCTTAAAAGCGATGCCTAAACTTCCCACCAGGCCCTCACGACACTATAGGAGAACAGACTTGCTTCAGAAGCCATTCCTGCAGTTCAGTCGCTACACAGCGAAGGGGCTGGGTCTAGGCGAGATGACACAAGGAGCACCTCCTACCACCGAAGACTTGGTTTCCTGTGACTCAGTGGTGAGGGCCTCTTATCACTCAACGGGGCGGGGATGGTCACCTTTATCATAGGTGGCCTGGACAGGCAGGAGACTCACATCCTGGGGTGGGAGGGAGGCAGGGATTTTCCAGTCAGAGCACTGACAAAATTAGCTATCCCTGGGAGCAGGGACCAGAGCCAACTCTGTTGGGTTGTTAGTTTTTGGTTGGCGTTGGCAAGAATAAAAACTAAGTAAGCAAGGTGTTGAGCAAAGGGCCCATCCATGTAGACAGAAGGAAATGTACCTTTACTTAGGGGAGGTAGAGTGGTGGCTGCGCTGGGAACAGAGGAAAGGTCTCTCACGAACCTCCCCCATCTACTTTCAAAGCCTTAGTTCTTCACCTCTGCTGATTGTCTCCAGACCCTTGCTGCCCCAGCACATGATAAACTTCTGGGCAGTGATCAGCATCTTCTGGAAACTTCCTAAAGAATGCAAAAATCTCAGTCCTGACCCTGACCTACAGAACCAGGACCCAGTAGCACGAGAAGTCCTGTGCCATCTAGACTTTTCCCATTAGCCCCCTCTGGACTTGTCTGGACACAGGGATGTCAGGTGATATGTGATGGAGATTTTTATTTTGGTTAGAGCTGAAAGTGGTCCTCAGTAAACATTCAAAAGGGCTTTATTAAGAAGATCGCCTCTTCCTGTCATCTCTTGCGGATTTTGAGGGGAAATGAGAGGGCTCGCACCTGTAATCCTAGCAATCAAGAGGCCGAGACATGGCGATCATGAGTTTGAGGCCAAGCTGGACTCTAAAGTCAAAGCAGGAAACAATGACAACCGCACATGCTCCAGAAATGCACTGAAGTGCAAAGGTCACTATTTAAGAGCACGGAAAGAAGCTTTAAACAAGGGCAGGGTTGAGTATATGGCCGAGTGGCAGTGTTTTTCTAGCATGAACAAGATCCTGAGTCATTCCCAACACCACAGCAAGTGACGCCAGAACTTCACGGATCCAAACGTCCTGACATAAAACAGCGGGACCCACAGACTTCCGAGGATTGCTTTCTAAGACCTTCCCAGAGTCTCTCTATGCCTCTTCACAAATCGGCCTCTTCTGGAGCCTAAAGCACCTCATACCAACAGCAACACCACCCCTAGTTTTCCTCATTAACACGTAAGCACGAGACGACTGTGTTTTCAGCTGAATCCCAGTGTGCTGCCTGACACGGAATTATCTCCTGTAACTGGCTGTTCTGGAACTTTCTCTGAAGACCAGACTGGCTTCGAATTCAGAGACCCGCCTGCTGGGATTGAAGGTGCATGTCACCACCCAGCTCTCTTTCTACAGGGGATCGAGAGGAAGGATGGATGTATGAGGGAAGGAAAAAACGAAAGCAAAAACGAATGGAAAACTTTAAGTTAAGGATCTAAGAAAAGGGAGAGCGGTCCAAATAGAGCAGCATCCATGAACTACACCCAGTCAGTAAATTGTTTACTCACATAATGAACTGTAGTCTCCAAATCAACCTAGCTAGATTTAGACTCCTGATTGGTCCTCACTGATGCCAGGCCTGCCGTCTGGAACTGGTCTGTGCTCACACTTCCTCAGAGATCAACACCTATCGCTGTCTGTTTTGTGGGCTAGTAGAACAGGACAGTGTTTCCTCCACATCTTCCTGCCCAGTTACTCCCTGTGTAATGGTAGAGAAAGAGCTAAAGCGAGCTTCAACAGCAGCCAGAACACACTGCCTCCCTGGGCCATCCTTTCCGAGTCAGATTTGCTTCTGGAAGGAGACAGGTTTCTAGGAGATCCAGAGAAAACAAAGCCAGAAATCGACTCCTACTGATAGGTGCGGTCCTTCAGTTCCAAGTGCCAAGGTCTCTGGAATCACCTTACAGAGTTAGGTTAGGAAGTTAAGTTCTTCCCAGGCTCTGTGGCCAGAGCATCGTCCACTGGTAAATACATCAAGTGTTACATAAAAACTTTACAGCAGCAGTCCTCTTAGAAAACACACCATTGACTTCTTCTAGGTTTTACGAACGTAAAACCTGCAGAGTTGAACCAAAGGTCACCACAGAAACACTCTTATTCCCTGGCACTGAATAAACACCTCAGCAAGAGAAGGAAGACAGCAGAGTGGACAGCCAGAGAGGCAGTCTAGCTACCGAGCGTCGTCTCTCAAATCTGAGCAAAGACGCCCAGGGTAATGCCTGATGCTTCTGAAGTTTCTGTCTCATTACCGATGCAAAGCGTGTAATTCTCAACTCCAGCCTTTTCTTCTTCCGCCCTCCGCCCTGGCTCAGTCTGAAGAGAACGCCCGCGCATGCTCAGGGTGCCGTTACAACCTTGTTAACGGACTCAGAGCTGTGACTGCGGGATGTGTGCTCCCTTTAGCTGCTTCCGTGTTTATCAGGGAATGAGCAGGGGGCTTGAAGGATGAACGTTACTTAATCCATAACAGTAACTTAATCCATATGTAAAACGAACAGCTTCAGAATTTCACCAGAAAGTGGTTATTTCAATCCCACTGAAGGGGGTTGGGGATTTAGCTCAGTGGTAGAGCGCTTGCCTAGCAAGCACAAGGCCCTGGGTTCGATCCCCAGCTCTGAAAAAAAAAAGAAAATAATCCCACTGAAGACTCTGGATTCAGTGTCACAGGAAAACCACGA
>NC_046154.1:173209573-173219177 GCF_011064425.1 Rattus rattus | reverse complement strand
ATGATTGTTTTGATGTGCTCTTGGATTCGGTTTGCCAGAATTTTATTGAGTATTTTTGCGTCGATATTCATAAGGGAAATTGGTCTGAAGTTCTCTTTCTTTGTTGGGTCTTTGTGTGGTTTAGGTATAAGAGTAATTGTGGCTTCATAGAAGGAATTCGGTAGTGCTCCATCTGTTTCAATTTTGTGGAATAGTTTGGATAATATTGGTACGAGGTCTTCTATGAAGGTCTGATAGAATTCTGCACTAAACCCGTCTGGACCTGGGCTCTTTTTGGTTGGGAGACCTTTAATGACTGCTTCTATTTCCTTAGGAGTTATGTGGTTGTTTAACTGGTTTATCTGTTCCTGATTTAACTTCAGTACCTGGTATCTGTCTAGGAAATTGTCCATTTCCTGTAGATTTTCAAGTTTTGTTGAATATAGGCTTTTATAGTAAGATCTGATGATTTTTTGAATTTCCTCTGAATCTGTAGTTATGTCTCCCTTTTCATTTCTGATTTTGTTAATTTGGACAATCACTATTTCTTAATATCTCTTAACATCAATGGACTCAATTACTCAATGAAAAGACATAGAGTAACAGAAAGGATAAGTAAAGAGGACCCAGCATTTTGCTGCATAGAGGAAATAAACCACAGAGACAAAGGCAGACACTACCTCAGAGTAAATGGATTGAAAAAAATTTCCAAGCAAATGGTCCACAGACACTAGCTGGAGTCTCCATTCAAATATTGAATAAAATCAACTTTCAACTAAAAGTTACCAGAAAATATAAGAAAGGACACTTCATATTCATCAAAGGAAAAATCCAACAAGATGAACTCTGAATCCTAAATATCTATGCCCCAAATGAAAGGGCTCCTACATTCATAAAAGAAAACTTACTAAAGCTCAAATCACACATTTTACCTCACACAATAATAGCAGTTTTGAACAGCCCACTCTTAGTAATGGACAGATCATGGAAACAGAAATTAAACAAAGACAGAGAGAAAGTAACAGAAGTAAGGAACCAATAGACTGAAATAGATATTTATAGTACATTTCATCCTAAAACAAAAGGATAAGTGTCTTCTTCAAAGAACTTCATGGTCATTATCCAAATTGACCAATAATCATTCCCCAAACAGGCATCAACAGATACAAGAAGAAATAATCCCATCCATCCCATCATATCACCACCCATAAAGTTGGTCTTTGAAAAAAAAAAACAAAACAAAAAAAAATAACAGAAAGTCCATATATACGGGAAGTTGAACAATGATCTACTAAATGATAATTTGGCCAGGGAAGAAACAAAGAAAGAAAGTAAAGACTTTCTCAGAATTTAATGAAAATGAAGGTACAGCATATCCAAAACTTTTACAGGACACAATGAAAGCAGCAGAGGAAAACTCAGAGCTCTGAGTGCTTGCAAACAGAAACGGAGAGAGCAATCATCAGCAGCTTGACAGCACACCTAAAAGCTTTAGAACAAAAATAAAACAAATACACCCAGGAGGAGAGAAGCCAGGAAATTATCAAACCAGGGCTGAAATCAAACAAGTAGAAAACAAAAAGGACTAGTACAAAGAATTAACAAAAAAGGAGCCTGGTTATATGAGAAAATAAAAAACAAGATAGAAAAACCCTAGCCAAAATAGCTAGAAGACACAGAGCATGTATCCAAAATTAACAAAAAATCAGAAATGAAAAGGAGACATAACAACAGGATCTGAGGAAATTAAAAATAAAATCACCAGATCCTACTTTCACAAAAAGGCTACCAACAGAACTGGAAAATCCCAAGGAAATGGACAATTTTCTAGACAAATAAGTTGAATCAGGATCAGATGAACCATTTAAACAACCCCATAACTCCTAAAGAAATAGAAGCAGTCATTAAAAGTCTCCCAACCAAAAAGAGCCCAGGACCAGAGAGGTTTAGTGCAGAATTCTATCAGACCTTTATAGAAGACCTCATACCAATATTGTCCAAACTATTCCACAAAATTGAAATGAACAGAGCACTACCTGGAATTCCTTCTATGAAGCCACACCATTTTATACCTAAACCACACAAAGACCCAACAAAGAAAGAGAATTTCAGACCAATTTCCTTATGAATATCGGGACACGAATAATACTCAATAAAAATTTTACAAACTGAATCTAAGAAGCACATCAAAATGATCATCCATCATGATAAAGTAGGCTTCATCCCACATATGCAGGGTATGGTTCAATATATGAAAAACCATCAATGTAATCCACTATATAAACAAATTAAAAAATAAAAATCACATGGTCATTTCAGTAGATCCTGAGAAAGCATTTGACAAAATTCAACATTCCTTCATGATAAAAGATCCTGTGGGAAAGATCAATAATTTAACGTCCATGCTTATACATTGTAAAAGCAAGATACAGAAAAAGAGCAGCTAACATTAAAGTAAATGGAGAGAAACTTGAAGCAATCCCACTAAAATCAGGGACTAGACAAGGCTGCCATTCTCTCCCTACTTATTCAATACAGTTCGTCAAGTCCCCACCCAAAGCAATCAGACAACAAAAGGAGGTTAAAGGGATACAAATCGAAAAAAAGAAGGCAAATCACTTATTTGCAGATGATATATAGTATACTTAAGGACCCCAAAAGTCCTGACCCAGGAACTACTAAGCAACTGATAAGCAAAGTGGCTGGGTACAAAAGTTAACTCAAACAAATCAGTAAATTCTTCTACACAAAAGATAAACAGGCTGAAAAAGAAATTAGGGAAAAAACACCCTTCATAATAGTCCCAAATAATATAAATTACATCAATGTGACTTTAACCAAGCAACTGAAAGATCTGTATGATAAGGACTTTAAGTCTCTGAAGAAAGAAATTGAAGATCATCTCAAAAGATGGAAAGATTTCCCATGCTTATGAATTGGCAGGATTAATATAGTAAAATTGGTCATTTTACCAAAAGCAATCTACAGATTCAATTCAATCCCCATCAAAATTCCAATCCAATTCTTCATAGAGATAGAAAGAACATTTGCAAATTCATTTGCAATAACAAAAAAACCCAAGATAGCTAAAACTATCCTCAACAATAAAAGGACTTCCAGGGAATCACTATCCCTGAACTCAAGCAGTATTACAGAGCAATAGTGATAAAAACTGTACGATATTGGTACAGAGACAGGCAGATAGATCAGTGGTCCAGAATTGAAGACCTAGAAACGAACCCACACACCTATGGTCACTTGATTTTGACTAAGGAGCCAAAACCATCCAATGGAAAAAAGATAGCATTTTCAGCAAATGGTGCTGGTTCAACTGGAGGTCAGCATGTAGAAGAATGCAAATCGATCCGTTCTTATGGCCCTGTACAAAGCTAAAGCCCAAGTGGATCAAGAACCTTTACATCAAACCAGATACACTCAAACTAATAGAAGAAAAAGTGGGAAGAGAAAATTTCCTGAACAAAACACCAATGGCTTAAGCTCTAAGATCAAGAATCAACAAATGGGACCTCATAAAACTGCAAAGCTTCTGTAAGGCAAAGGACACTGTGGTTAGGTCAAAATGGCAACCAACAGATTGAGAAAAGATCTTTACCAATCCTACATCTGTAAGAGGACTAATATCCAAAATCTAACAACAACTCAAGAAGTTAGTCTCCAGACAGCCAAATAACCCTATTAAAATGGGATACAGAGATAAACAAAGAATTCACATCTGAGTAATATCGAATGGCTGAGAAACACCTAAAGAAATGCTCAACATCTTTAGTCATAAGGGAAATGCAAATCAAAACAACCCTTAGATTCCACCTCACATCAGTCAAAATGGCTAAGATCAAAAATTCATGGAACAGCAGATGCTGGCAAGGATGTAGAGAAAGAGGAACACTCCTCCATTGTTGGTGGGATTGCAGACTGCTACAACCATTCTGGAAATCAGTCTGAGGTTCCTCAGAAAATTGGACATTGAACTTACCTGAGGATTCAGCTATACCTTTTGGGCATATACCCAAAGATGCCCCAACATATAAAAAAGACACGTGCTCCACTATGTTCATAGCAGCCTTTATTTATAATAGCCAGAAGCTGGAAAAGAACCCAGATGCCCTTCAACAGAGAGAATGGATACAGAAAATGTGCTACACTTACTCAATGGAGTATTACTCAGCTATCAAAATCAATGACTTCATGAAATTCATAGGCAAATGGATTGAACTAGAAAGTGTCATCCTGAGTGAGGTAACCCAATCAAAGAAAAATACACAGGGTATGCACTCACTGATAAATGGACATTAGCCCAGGTATAATACACAGACCACATGAACTTCAAGAAGAAGGATGACCAAACTGTAGATGCTTTACTCATTCTTAAAAGGACAAACAAAACTATTCATAGGAGGCAATTTGGAGGCAAAGTTTGGAGCAGAGACTGAAGGACATTCATAGTCTACCCCACATATGGTTTGTGCATATATACAGCCACCAAATCCAGTAAGGTTGATGAAGCTAAGAAGTGCATGCTGACAGGAACCGGATATAGATATCTCCTAAGAGACACAATCAGAGCATGTCAAATACAGAGACAAATGTTAGCAGTAAACCACTGAATTTAGAACGGGACCTCCATTGGAGGAAATAGAGATAGGATTGAAAGAGCTGAAGGGACTTGCAACCCCATAAGAATAACAATACCAAGCAACCAGAACTTCCAGAACTAAATCACTACCCAAAGATTATACTTGAACTGACCCTTGGTTTCAGTAGCATATGCAGTAGAACATGGCCTTCTTGGGCACCAGTGGAAGGAGAAGCCCTTGGTCTTGCAAAGGTTGGACCTCCAGTGTTGGGGAATGTTGGGGGGCATGAAGGGAGGTTGAATGGGGAGTGGAACACCCTTATAGTAGAAGGGAAGGGTAATGGGGTAATGGGATAGGTGGCTTATGTCTGGGAAACCGGGAAAGAGAATAAAATTTGAAATATGAAAAAAAAACAATAAAAAAGAAAAGTAATGTTTAAAGAAGAAGCTTTTCTTTATGTCTTGTGAAGGGTGGACTTACACAATAGACAGCACTTGACCCAAGGAGTGTACTTGTCTTCTTTTGGTTCAGAAGGGACGAAAGAGGAAAAGAGTCGGTCATAGGGCAGTAACTCATATTGTATTCTGCCCAGGGAGATATTTATGTCAATTATAAAAGTATTAAATTTCTCTCTATCCTGATGAATCATGAGCAGTCAGAAAGATGAGACTATAGGTAAAGAGACAATTGTGCAAACACTAAGCTAAGATTAAAAAGAAATGATGCTACAAATAAAATTATTTCTCAAGCACAGAATACTGAATCTATCAATCTATTATGGTAAAAAGTACACAGGAAAGAGAGTTGTTAAGCTAATGCATTTTATACTGTTGAAATCATTTGCAATTATAGAGAAAACTAATGTGTCTGAATGAAACTTTGCTGTCAGAAAATTACAATAAAAATGAAGTTGCTCAAAAGATAAAAGGAAATACACTGTGGATAAAATTCTTTAAGTGCATATTTAAAAAATACTCTGCATACATAAAGTTTCTAAAACTCTAAATGCATAAAAATAAAAATTCATAGATTCATAGAACAGATTATATTTTAATTATATTACAATAACTTTATCCAGGGATATAGTCCTTTATTAGTACATATTTATGATATATTTTTAAAGATACTTATCATTATTTAATTTATTCTTGATTAAAGTAACATCTTTTCAAATTAAAATCAAAATATTCAACAAATACCTAGAAGCTAATAGTGAATGCAAATTTAAATATCTGCTTTGTCATATAATAATTATAGATATCCCTGAGCTTATGCTGAGGACCACTTAAGTACAATGTATGAAGAAATATAGTACCATGTTTTATTCTTTATTATTTTTTGGATGTTCCTCACATTTACTTGATTCTAAAACCAGTGTGATGTATACTGAATGGTGAATGTGGTTTTTAAGATACCCTCAACTATATCATTTATAAAGAAGGACTCAGTTTCTCTTTTGCTTCTGTTGTTTCAAAAGATAACATGTCTTTAAAATTCTATGCTTGACTAAAAATTGTAGCAAAAAATAACAATGAAGCTATGTGGAAACTACATATTACTTCAAATATTTTAGAAAACACACTTAGCTATTGAGGAAAGATCAGTTTACGAAAATTAGAGGGAAATTGCTAAGCCAAACTGTTCCTTTAGATCTGATGAGGTTCCCAATGAAGGACTTAGAAAAAGGACTGAAGGAGTTGAAGGGGTTTGCACCCCATAGGAAGAAAAACAATATCAACTAACCAGATCTCTCAGAGCTTCCAGGGACTAAACCACCAACCAACGAGTACACATGCAACTATCCATGACTCCAGCTGCATATGTAGCAGAGGATGGCTTTGTCTGGCATCAAAGAGAAGTGAAGCCCTTGGTCCTGTGAAGGTTTGATGCCCCACTGTAGGGGAATGTCAGGGATGGGAGGCAGGAGGGAGTGGGTGGGTGGGTGGGAGAACACCCTCATGTAGGCAGGGGGAGGAAGTATGAGATAGTGGATTTGCGGAGGGGAAACCAGGACAGGGGATAACATTTGAATTGTAAATGAATAAAATATACAATAGAAAAGTAAATGCAAGAGATATGTAAAAAAAACTTTTCTGATCTATTTCTGATCTGATCCCTGGATGAAACATTTCTGCTTGGGTTGAAACTGTTCAGTGGTAAAATAAGAAATGTCCAGTTTGTTATTAGATAATTTTTCAGAATTAGATTGGTTTACATTTTATATAAGTATGTCTATCAGATCAAAAAGTTCCCTGGCATTACCTTTGTTTGGATGGAGTCTTGGACGGGTATATGGGAAAATACTTATTATTATTAAAAGTTTGAAACATTTTAAGATAATTCTTGGCCCAGATTTCAATTTATTCAAGAACAGTAGTTTTTGGAAAACTTGAAAACTGGGATGAGGAAGCCCAAGGACATGAATATACATCAGAGGCGGACAGTTCCTTTCTCTGGGAAAATTCAAGAATTCAGGTTGACTCTGGGCTGCTTGCCTTCTTCAGTTCAGCATTTCATGACAATTTGGAAGATAAATAATAATATAATCATTCATCACTTTAGGTAAACACAGGATACCCATCTTTTTTATTAGGTATTTTATTTATTGACATTTCAAATGTTATCCCCCTTCCCAGTTTCCCCTCCACAAGCCCCTATCCCCTTCTCTTCCCCTGCCTCTATGAGGGTGCTGCCCAACCTGGCCTAGCATCCCCCTGTCCTGGGTCATGAGGTCTCCACAGAACCAAGTGGCTCCCCTCCCAGTGATGCCGGACAAGGCCATTCTCTGCTACATCTGCAGCTGAAACCATGGGTCCCTCCATGGGTACTATTTGGTTGTTGGTTTAGTTTCTGCGAGCACTGGGGTCTAGTTGGTTGATTATTTTTGTTCTTCCTATGAAGGTGCGAGCCCCTTCAGCTCCCTCAGTCCTTGCCCTAACTTCCCCATTGGAGTCCCTGTGTTCAGTCTCATGTTTGGCTGTGTACGTAAACCATCATTTTATTTTGAATTAAATTTCTACAGAGAGTTTAAAAATTTGAATTTTGTGAAGTACTTGCTGTTTTCACTATAATTAGAGTTTATTATTTTAAATTAGTTTCAAAACTTCTTTCTCTCTAGAGGCAAGGAGATGGATTCAGCTTCTGTATTCAACTCTTTGTTCCATTATTTACTAATTATGTATGCTATACTAAAACCCTGTCTCACCTGAGTTGAATTCTACCATATAGAAATGAGGATATTACCACACTCAGGTGAGTTACAAGACAAAGATCATGCACACAGAATATTAAGTAGCATTTCAAAGAATCTAATGTTTTAGAGCATTAAAATTTTTCATCTTCATTCAAGGGTGTGGTGTGGTGGTATGTGTGTCTACGTGTGTGTGCGCGCGCGTGTGTGTGTGTGTGTGTGTTTGTGTGTGTGTGTGTGTGTGTGTGTGTGTGTGTGTTATAGACAAAGAGACAGAAAATTAAAAGAAATATCTGTATGTAGTAGGACAATACCTACCTCCCTAGTCTGTCTACCCGTAGTTTGCAACACTGATAGTCTTTGAGATAACAACTTTGTTCAGCAAGTTTGATTTTACAAATAGAACTGAAGAACTTATGTAATGTCTGGTTCAACTACTGTATTTATTGGTATAATAATGAAAAATAATTGTTCGCTTTTATAATGTTACAGGGCAGATAAAGAGGCACCTCCAGCATATATTGATGAGACTAGGTAATGAAGGTTCTATTGTATTCGCTTGACTGAAGTGATTTCCTTCTTACGTGCCATAGATTGTTGAACTTTCAAAACACATACAAAGATAGGAATCCACAGTGAACTGAACTATGTCTACTTTGAAATTACTCATTCATCAATGTTGAGAAGAGGATTTACAGAATTCAGATTTTCCTTCTAATACTAATATATCACTGTAATTTCTATGCCACCAAGCCTTTTAATGTTTTCTTTCTTTTTTTTTTTTTTTTTTTTTTTTTTTTTTTTTTTATTCTTATGTCACGTTTAGAAAGTTATTCCTTTCCGGTTTCCGGGCAAACATCCCCTAATCCCTCCCTTCCCTTCTTTGTAGGTGTTCCCCTCCCCATCCTCCCCAGATTGCCGCCCTCCCCCCAAAAATCTAGTTCACTGGGGTTTCAGTCTTAGCAGGACCCAGGGCTTCCCCTTCCACTGGTGCTCTTACTAGGATATTCATTGCTACCTATGAGGTCAGAGTCCAGGGTCAGTCCATGTATAGTCTTTAGGTAGTGGCTTAGTCCTGGAAGCTCTGGTTGCTTGGCATTGTTGTAGATGTGGGGTCTCCCAGCCCCTTCAAGCTCTTCCAGTTCTTTCTCTGATTCCTTCAGCAGGGGTCCTATTCTCAGTTCAGTGGTTTTGCTGCTGGCATTGCCTCTGCATTGCGCTGTATTCTGGCTGTGTCTCTCGAGGAGCGATCTACATCCGGCTCCTGTGTTTCTTCTTTTTGCTTCATCCATCTTGTGTCCTAATTGGATGGCATTTGTAGCATATGTATATAGGCCACATGTGGGCAGGCTACAGATAGGTGTTTCTTCTGTGTCTGTTTAATCTTTGCCTCTCTATTCCCTGCCAAAGGCTATTCTTGTTCCCCTTTTAAAGAAGGGAGTGAAGCATTCAATATTTTGGATCATCTGTCTTGAGTTTCATTTGTTCTAGGCATCTAGGGTAATTCAGGCATTTGGGCTAATAGCCACTTATCAATGAGTGCATACCATGTATGTCTTTCTGTGATTGGGTTAGCTCACTCAGGATGATATTTTCCAGTTCCAACCATTTGCCTACGAATTTCATAAAGTCGTTGTTTTTTATAGCTGAGTAATATTCCATTGTGTAGATGTACCACATTTTCTGTATCCATTCCTCTGTTGAAGGGCATCTGGGTTCTTTCCAGCTTCTGGCTATTATAAATAAGGCTGCTATGAACATAGTGGAGCACGTGTCTTTTTTATATGTTGGGGCATCTTTTGGGTATATGCCCAAGAGAGGTATAGCTGGATCCTCAGGC